>NC_073693.1:320853585-320882129 GCF_029784155.1 Uranotaenia lowii
TGTAGCCATGCGAATCGGTTTATATCGAATAAAAATAACAGAAAGTCGCATCAATTGTCCGCAATAATTAAATTTGTAGTTATTTGAATCAAATTAAAGTCATGGCTATCATTTTTTCGAGATTTTCTTTACTTTGGGCGGTTTGTTTTTCGTCTCCAAGGTCGAGGCGTCGCGAGCCAACGTCGGGAGAGGATAGTAACCAGGGCATAGCATACTGATCAGTGAGAATATTTTGGCGCGTATTTCTCAACCAAGCATATTTTCAATGCAAGTGGTGGCGATATGAAGCCATGATGTGATTTTTTTACTTCTAGATTCCTAGCTCATTTGTATAGCACATGGTTATGAATGACGCCTAGACGTGACTCAGATTGACATTTTGTCGATCGAATAAAACATATAAATTTTTTTATGCAAAAATCTGAAATTGAAAAGTCAGGCACACAATTTTAGAGATTTTCTTTCTTTGGGGGGTTTGTTATTCGTCTCCATAGGCGAGGCGTCGCGAGCAAACGTCGTTGCAAGATAATAGTAACCAAAGCATACTGTTCATTGATCGCTGGAAAAATTTAAAAATTGACGCCTGATTCTCAATCAAGTGCCTATATTTCATATGCACGTGGGGGCGAAAGGCAACCTAGATGGGTTTTTTCCCATGCTTTTTTGTACACAGCACATGGTAATAAATGACGCCTAAATGTGACACGGATTGATATTTTATCGATCGAATCAAAAACATATAAACGATTTTAAATATTAAAACCATTTTTAATTCGTTAACTTAAGTAGTAAATTGTTGTCCAAAAATTATGAATTTGGTAATGATGCATATAAAATAATGTTATGAAACTTTGCGTACGTTTGAAAAAAAGAAATTGGGAAGCTTTACATTCAATTTCGTATAATCCAGTACGCCTAGAACGCTAGATACATTAACTGAATAAGAGTCTGTCGTTTGAAGTAGATTTGATAGGATTGAAGTTTTTCAACGCCGAATGAACTTTTTGATTTTCTGCAAACGTAAGTGTTATCATTAAAATAATCTACTTTTTAATTACAAAAAGTTTGTATATGCATTTTCCGGAAGAATTTTCAATCAAGGAAGTAGACTAGAGCAAATCCAAACTTTCAACTTTTACGAAAAATGTATACATTATATCTTCGTCTAAAAATTGTTGGGCCCAAAAAAACAATATGATTTAATAAACTCAACTCTTTTTTTTAAATCATTCACCAAAAAACTGTTTACACGTTTACTGTTTGTTTACACACAATTCAACTACGTTCTTAACGTGAAAAGTGTGTTTTTGTTTTACATATTTTGGCTACATAGAAGAGACTTTCGATTCACTTTTTTGTTGAAAAGTTTTTTTGTAATTGATATTCCAAGGGCAGCAGATTTTTATAATGACTTTTTAATATAAAATTTAAAAAAAAATAATTCCTGTAATTTCTTAGGTGAAACAAGTGAAAACGCGCCATTTACCAATGAAACATCTACCATTTAAGAATGTTATCTCTCAAATGGCCAGAAAGAATATCCCGAGTGTTGAATCTGAAGCGGATATTCCAAATTATTATAAAGGTCTTTGTAAATCAAGGTCTTTTGTTTGAACAGCATTCAGTGAAATTGAAGTACCAAGCATTAATTTATTCCGGAGAAAAACTTAGGATATATCAATGAAAGTTGATAAAACAGACAAACAAGTATTAAATTCATTTTAAAGTCTTTTCACTGACACATTTGAAAAAGACCTATGTTTTTTCACTTGCCCCAATAAATGGACAAATATATACTTCGATATTTCTTTTGTCAACATAACTATTTTTTTTTTTTTTGATAATATTGAATATGAAAGTTAAACTGTGGTGATATTCGTTTGCATGTTTCATTTTTGAAAATTAAGATTTACAGTTAAAAAGAAACCTAATTTTTATTAAGGTTTTGTTTATATGATAATTTCCAGGAAGCAAAATGTACTCATGAAACCAACGAAGTCTGAACAGATTATTTCTTTTCGATCAAATTAATTTAAAAAAAATCTGCTTTACAATTAAATGTTATAAAGTTTTAAAAATATTACATAATCCTAAATGAAATCGCAGATCACCACCAACAATGTTCAGGAAATTTTGAAATCAGAACATCGCAATGCTTCAATCTTAGAATCTTTAAAATAATAGATAATATCTAAACATATTTTTTGCCCTTTTCAAAACCAATCGTTTCTTTGATTCATTGGGCTAAAGTTCAAAGGAATTAATTTGCATTTTTAGCTTGAATAAATAAAAAAAGGAATTTGCTGTATACAAAATAGACAGATTTAATATCATGTATAGTATCAGGTGAAACTTTTTTGAACATGATTTTGGTGAAAATATGGATTTTAATTCAAACTGCTTCGAAGGATGAGGATGGTGAATAAAAAACTGTTTTAAAATTGTTAGTAATAAATCTTTTCTTATGTTTTTTTATTTCTTCAGCTCTAAATCCAAAGCTAATTGAGAGATGAAAGCGCTGCGTATGCAAAATATTCGGCAAATACTCCAAAAATTGTCCCGATATTCAAAATTCTATTTTTAAAAAAGATTCATACGCAATATATTCCAATAAATGAGAAACTTTTTATTTCGGATTAAACCTGAATGTGAACTAGAACAAAAACGGAAAAACGGAATAAATCTACTAAATGGAATTCATACATATTATCAACATACAGTTTTTTTTATGGAACAAGTAACAAAAAGTGGATTTTAAAAGACCCGCAGAATTGAGTTAAAATTCTTAGGTTTTATTTTGATAGAATTAAGCGGAACGATTCGAGTAAAGGGAAAGGAGAGAATTGTAAAAAAAAACTAGGAAAAATGGAAAATGGACGCCAAGTTGAACATGGTAAGACGAAGTTTACCGGGCCTGCTAGTAAAGATATAAATTGATCAATACAAAAACTTTTTATTTTAAATTCATTCAATTTCACTTGAAAACAAATTACTTTTTCAAAATTCACTGGTAAAGATCGACTTGTTCGCCCTCGAGTTCAACCACTCGCCACAGACGGTCAAGGAACGCATCGTATGAGGCCCGCAGGTGTTCTTGTGGTATTTTATCCCAGGATGCCACGAGATGTCGCTTCAGGACCTCCACACCTTCATGTTTCTTAGAGCAGACTTCGGCCTTCAACACTCCTATAGGGTTCAGGTCTAGCGAGGCCGGCGCCGAGTCCTATTGGAAAACCTAATCCCTGGAACCAAAATGTCGACGTACCTACAGTTAGACTACATTCTGTAGAACAAGTTCCCGATATGTTGTTTGGTCGATCTTCACACCTTCAGGGACAAAAACCAGCGGAGTCTGGCCATCACGGGTGATTTCGGCCCAAACCATCACCGATGCTGGTTTCTGTCGCCGGGTGGCCGTCAGCAAGTCGGCATGGCTTTGTGTTCTGTCTGGCAACCAAACTCTGTCGTTCAGCTTATTTACAAACAGCTGTACGGTGAAGAGTTTCTCGTCGGTAAACACGATATTTTTCAACCTTCCGTCCGCGGCCCTCTTCTGCAGCGCCTTCGCTCTTTTTACCCGTTCTTGTTTCTGCTTCACCGTAAGATCTTGAACCATTTGGATCTTGTAGGGCTTGATCTAAAGTTTATCTTTCAGGATCCGACGGAGACTTCGATCTGATATGTTGAGATCCTGAATAGAAACAAGTCGGCTGGGAAGGATGGCATCGCAGCTGAACTCATCAAAATGGGCCCGGACAGGTTGGCCGATTGCCTACACCGGTTGGTAATCCGGATCTGGGACATAGAACAGCTACCGGAGGAGTGGAAGGAGGGGGTAATATGCCCCATCTACAAGAAGGGCGACAAATTGGACCGTGAGAACTACCGAGCGATCACTGTCCTCAATGCCGCCTACAAAGTGTTGTCCCGAATCCTACTCCGCCGCCTAACGCCACAAGCAAACAGATTCGTGGGAAGTCATCAGGCCGGCTTCATGGAGGGACGGTCGACGAGGGAACAGATATTCACATTACGGCAAATCCTCCTGCGGATCCGAGGCCGACCGAACCCGCTTGTCCAGTAATAACAACACGATCGACGGCGACGAGCTGGAGATAGTCGAAGACTTTGTCTATCTCGGCTCACTGGTGACCGCAGACAATGACACCAGCCGTGAGATCCGGAGGCGAATTATCAGCGGAAGTCGTGCCTACTATGGACTCCACAAGCAACTGCGGTCGAGAAGGCTTAGCCCTCGCACGAAGTGTAACCTGTATATGACGCTCATTAGACCGGTTGTTCTCTACGGGCACGAGACTTGGATATTGCTCGAGGAGGACCTGCGTACACTCGGAGTGTTCGAGCGACGAGTGTTAAGAACCATCTTTGGCGGCGTACAGGAGAACGGAGTGTGGAGGCGAAGGGTGAACCACGAGCTCACGCGACTCTACGGCGAACCCAGTATCCAGAAGGTGGTGAAGGCTGGCCGGATACGCTGGGCGGGACATGTTGCGAGAATGCCGGACGACTGTCCTGCAAAACAGGTGTTCGCTACGAATCCGCTAGGAACAAGACGAGCGGGGGCGCAACGAGCGAGGTGGTTAGACCAAGTGGAGCGTGATCTGGCGAACGTGGGATGCCCGAGAAATTGGAGAACGGTTGCTATGAACCGAATGAATTTTAGGAATTATGTTCGTCAAGTTATGTCGTGAGACGGAATACTATGTAAATAAAAATAAAATAATGTTGAGATCCTCTGCCAATTTAGTGGCACTACGACGAAGATTTCTCTTTAGGCGCTTCTATACGACGAAGATTTCTCTTTATTCGCTTCTAGACGATCTTCGCCATGGCAGGTGTCACCACAGTAGGTCGGTGTCCCCCACCATACCGTTTTTTGGCACTTCCGGTCTCTTTTAACTGTACGGTATGCAAAACTACTGCACACACTTATATCATCTCACAAACTATGTCCTTCTGCCGTTTGTCAGCAAGGAACAAGGCAACCACAGCGCTACGTTTCTGTTCGAGATCCATTTTTCCGGATAACACCTGATTACAAAAGTAACACTTACTTCCAATGATAGCTAAGACTTAATGTAAACAAAGCGACGAGGGGTCGTTCAATACTGTTTCGTGTGCAACGAAATAATTACTGTTGATGTAATGTAGCAGTTCAATTGCCGGACCCTGTACTTAAAAAACAATTTTTTCAGATTCATTAGACATAAGATATAACTAATTATAAACGGATTTGTAAATAGAACGGTCTACAATTGATTGGCGACAACAAATAAAAAAAATTATCCATCCGTCATATTGGCAAGTATAGGGAAGTAATGATTTATGAAACTGTTCGACTGGCAACAATTCCAGTGAACACTACGAATTTACCCTTCGTCGATTCTAGAGCAATGCACTGAAAAATTTTTTCACTTAAAATGTAAGTGACGATTGAAGTGAATTTTGGCCATTCGTCAATTCATGTGAATTTAAGTGACCATCAAGTTAATTTCAAGTGAGCGACGAAGTAAATTTTAAATAAGCAGCAAAGTGAATTTTAAATGTATGCTCAGGCAGTTTATATCTTTTAGTAAAGAGAATTTGAATATGGAATTTCGGCATTTCAATTATCAATTAACTTTTTTATTCAAACCCATTTATTATTGAAATAATAAAATGGAAAAATAACAGTTTTTTTTCTAATTAATTTGTTGGGTCTGACTTGAAAAAAACCATGCATTTCACTCTCAGACTGGACATTTTTATTGCTACTTTCTGTAAATGGAAATGAATGAATTCAATATTTTTCGATTATTCAATTGATTTCATGAAACTTACTTTTATTTTTCTTGCGCTTGAAAGCTCCCAAAAATCATAATTGGATAGTGATAGTAAATAATATAATTTAATACTAGCTGACCCGGTAAACTTCGTTTTACTTGCTAATGTATAAATTGTAATAAATGTTTGATTTCATCTACACGCTCTAAAATTCATCGTGCTCGCGAATCGATTCTTATGGAAATCGTCACAAATAAAGTTGAATTTGTATTTTGACCACCTTCCATAAAAAGTGAGATTCTTGAAACTATTATAAAAACCATCTCTGACTCAAAAAACCCTCGGATACCAAATTTCACTTCATTTCGACCAACCATGCATACGTGATGTTGTTACAAAGAAAACGCCTCATTTTTTATATATATAAGAAGATGTGAAGAGATAATTTTGTATGGGGACCCCCTTTTATAAAAAGTGAGATTCTTGAAACTATTATACAAACCATCTCTGACTAAAAAAACTCTCGGATACCAAATTTCACTTCATTCCGACCGACCATTCATACGTGATGTTGTTACAAAGAAAATGCCTCCATTTTAATATATAAGATGAGAAGAGATAATTCTGTATGGAGACCCCCTTTTATAAAAAGTGAGATTCTTGAAACTATTATACAAATCATCTCTGACCCAAAAAACCCTCGGATACCAAATTTCACTTCATTCCAACCGACCATTCATACGTGATGTTGTTACAAAGAAAATGCCTCTATTTTTATATATAAGAAGTTGCTCAAAAAATTTCGTTTTAGTACGCGAAATTAACAAAAAAATTAACTTAATAAGAGATTTGATGACTAAATCCGGAAAAATCGGGTTTTTTTTTATCAAAATCCGGACAACCAGGCTGGACGACTTGACCGGGCCCTTTAAATTTTGATTTATAAATTACCCGGTAAAGTCCGGGTAAAACCGGGCAATCCGGCTAGCTTTGGGTAAATCAGCTTAAAAATGTTAAAGTTGCCTTGATGCTGAAGCAAAAATGACAATTTTCGAAAATAGGTAAACTCCATGCCGGCTTATTGCGTTCTTTTTCTTTCACCTCATACGGATGATGAACAATTACATCCAAGTATCCATTTTACTGGTGCCACATGAAAAGTACACTTGCAACGAAAATGGGCGCCAAATCTTCCTATAGAGAGATGGATGAACATCAGTAAGCCTTGATTGCTTTTGGCACCTTCCTACTCTGGGTGATTTGAATGAAAAAAAAAATGCAAATTGGGTGTCATGACTTTTATTTGGTACGAATAAAAACTAAACAATAATTTTCAAATTCCACAAAAACATTTTCGAAATTATCTCTCCGTTGTGTTATTCTTCGCGTGAAGACGAACACAACAAAAAAAATCGCATGCAAATCGGATGATCCAGTGAAGAGTTTTGCGTGTTCGTACATTTCTGTATGGGCTGTCTCTCTTCTTGTTTTATATATATAGACTAGCTGACCCGGCAAACTTTGTTAAGCCTGTTATTTTTGAATGTTTTTTTTTATATTTCCACTGTTCCTTAGTTAGCCTTCCTTTCAAGTGTATAAAAAAAGCTAGTGGATACCTTTGTATCAGAAAGAAAAAATCCAGAATTATGGTTCGTTATTACAATTTCATTATTTTAAGTTCAATCAAAAAACCGCTAATGGAAGGGAAAATATCATACATAAATTTATATTCAAAACCGGCAGTTCGTGACACAAAAACGCTCATGCGATTTGCTCTAATAAGTTCGCTTACTTTTGTTTAGCGAACATATTTCCATGTTGAGGTAGCGTATAATAAAGTCATGATCATCATCATCAGTCATCATCTAATGATCATTTCCGGTAACTTAAGAACGCTTAATCTATCAAGTTTGAATTTAGTTTAGCCATCATTCATATTCGAAAACTTCTATCTGATAAAGTATTTTAAAAATGTTGGAGGTTGATTTCAACAGAAAATGGATCTTTTTTGCTGAAGTCGTCACAAATAGAGATGTTTTTTCGATTTGTGTTAACCTCTGTATTTAAATACATTACAGTTTTCTTTAAACATGGTCGCCAGAATAGAAAAATTAAAAAATGGACCCGGAACATTTAAAGAATAATGAATACAAAATTAATTTTTATTTTTTTTTAATTATTTCAAATGTCTTTTTTTCGGAATTTGCACTAAATACACTAATTGAACCTTATTGTGAATTTACAGAGCCGAGTTTGACGAATATTTAACAATTTAAAAAAAGTTACTATTCATTTCATTTTACAGCAACACTTTTCTAATCAATATAATGTTTGAAAATGTCTTCGAAATTTCTGTCATCATTATCTTTTTTTCAATTTTCAGTTAGGGATTGGAAAATTGCACTTAGAATTAAATAATTTAGAAAAAAAAAGAATTTAAACTTTCTTGTATTTAGATTATTTTTCTCTTAACAGGCAAACCATGAATGAAAGCAAATCAATTTTGAGTATTTGGAATAAAAATTCTAAATATTTACAAATTACTTAAATTTATAGTTCATGATCGTAAGTTAAGAAACTGTAATCCAGACAGTTAAATATAATTCTGAATTTTATTGTTAATTTGAATCAATATTCTAAATTTGGCTTTATGAATCTGGATTTTCAGTTACATTAAAACGTTAATTTAAAAGCTGGATTTTCGTTGATCTTGATTTTACTTTTTGGGTGAATTTAAGTGTTTATATTCTTTAATTCACTTTGGCTTGACAGATTGTTTTTTTAGATCTTATATCTGGTACGAAACTTTTTTTGTATTTTTGTGTATTGGTTCAGATTTTTCTCTATTCTTAAATGTTCGAAATTTTAGGTGGCATGCTTTTTACTTAAAATTTAATTTTTATATTTTTTAGTATTTGATGATATTATTGATTACGATCCTTTTTTCTGACTTTTGAAACTGAGAGTTGGATCTAATATCAAGATAAAGTCCTATATAGCTAAAATTTTCAAAAGTTTCGATGAACCACTGAGCATGAAAGGTAGTGTGGATTTTCCAATGTTTCCTGATCCTCCAATCCGTTTTTATGATAATGATTCAATTTACTTGGAATCACAAAATTAATAACCTTCAATTCTTAAACTAACTGGATAAAATCAACAAAAAATAAATTAAGTGTTATTACTTTATATTGGTGTTACCAAAACTCATAAAAAATGATTTGATAATGAAATGTTTAAATTCAATCTCATTAAGTTGTTTTGAGTCTATTGGAAATTTTACAGCCTTATTGCTTGAGTTGCTAAAAGAATATGACATTTCAAAAAAATTAACGGTAAACGAACAAACATCTAAAAAAAAAATCTTAGAATTGCCTTGATTCTGATGCAAAAAATTACAAATTTTGTCAATATTCTTCGTACAGGCTTTGCTATGCTTTGTAGTTGCGGAACTCCATAGGGAAAATCACATCCAAGTATCTATTTTACTGGTGCCACGTGATAAGTACACTTGCAACGAAAATGGGCGCCAAAACATCCTATAGAGAGATGGATGCACATCAGTAAGCCTTGATTGCTTTTGGCGCCTTCCTACTCTGGGTGATTCGAATGAAAAGAAAATGGAAATTGGGTGCCATGACTTTTACTTGATACGAATAAAAACTAAAAATTAATTTTCAAATTCCACAAAAACATTTTCGAAATTATCTCTCCGTTGTGTTATTCTTCGCGTGAAAACGAACACAACAAAAAAAAATCGTATGCAAATCGGATGATCCAGTGAAGAGTTTTGCGTGTTCGCACATTTCTGTATGGTCTGTCTCTCTCCCTGTTTTATATATATAGATTATGATAACGGATAATTCATCACAATTTACCTTTTTCTGTAACTAACAAGTAACATCATTGCAATGCTAAACGAAATTTTCATCGAGAGTATACAATTGTTTTATAACTAAAAAATAACTCGTTTAAGTTTCCCTTCCAAACCACAATAAACATATTCCAGCCCAACATTGTTGACATGCGCAATTCGTAGATTCATTTGAATTTATAGTGATCGGTCAAGTGAGCAGAGAAGTAAGTGGACATCCAGTAGAATTCAAGTGCCAGTCACTTAAAAATCAAGCGATGAGTAAGTGAATATTGACTCGCTCACTTTAAGTTTAAATGAGGGGCAAGTGAAATGTACATGAGTAACTTGAAATGAATAAACTCACTGAATGCTTATTTAAAAGGTAATCTTCAAGTGGATTTTAAATGTGATTTTGGGTTCAGTGTAGCTTATTGACGTTCTCTCTCACTTGCGACTCTCACGCTCCTTTTTTTTAAACTCAAAATTAATTTTTGTTTGGTTTAAAACAGCACTTCAGTGGCAGCCCTCAACTTTGAGTTCGACTGGGCTATCGCAAAAACTATGTTCTGACTGGCATAATCAAACCTAAGTTCGACAGCCGAACTGCAATTTGAACTTTTTTTATGCCTTTATTCGTACCTACCTACCCGTACCTACCCAAAATGCGGTTCGGCAAAAATGACATTAATGGGATTAGTTTTGAGTTCGCAGTTCGTTAGTCCGTATCGGGGATGATAACTGTCAGAATGTCATTTGACATTTCTCCTAATCCTAGAGCGACATTCATCAGTTCGAAAACGATCGTCGCAGTCGTGGTTTGACCTTTTTGCCTTTCTTACAGAAAGGTATAGTTATCGGTCGATTTGGGAGATCATTAATTATGGGTCTTAGATATACCTTTATAGGTACCTATCGAAACAGCTCGACGAGTTCTGATGATGTCTGTGTATTTGTGTGTATTTGTGTGAATTTTTGTAAACTTTGTTCTCGACGTTTTTGTGAAACTGAGCAGTACAATAAAAATGATTTTTATCTTGAAAAATTTGATTTTTTTTCTTCTTCAACCTATAAAAGAAAGAAAAAAATACAAAATAGTTTGAAATTTTTTTTTCATAGTAAATATCAAAAATCATCACTCCAAAAAACGTGTCAATTAGGCTTGCTAGCCACAACCAGCAATCACTAAAATCAAGATTATCGTATATATTACGTCAAATTATACGTGACGTCATAGATACGCGCTTGCTATCTAAAAGTCTGGATCTGTCGATGTGTGGAAGGAAGAACAGACAGGCTTCACTCCCACTCAGGTTTGATGTCATCGTGACGAAAACCGTGTGGGAGGAAACAACAACTAAAATTTTCCCAACCAATCGTCAAATTTTTAATATAATGGTTCAATTTGCAACCGAACCATTCCAAAAATTTCGTAACCGAAGCTCCGAATTATTAAACATAAAACTGGTTTTCACCAAGGGGTACGACCCCGAAATTATTGAAGTCGTTGATAAGTACGTCGTGCCCACACTGCATGGTACGAAAGCGATAGTAACTTCGAGACTTCAACCAACATTATATTCAAGCACAGATTGCTCTGCGAAGGGGAAACAACACGGGTACGCGGACGATGTATGCACATCCTCTCATCTTCTCACGTGCCGTTCGTGCTTACGAAGCTTTTTCTCAAGCAGCAACGAGAGGAGAGTATTTCGCCCGTGAAAGCAAATTAAATCCAATAAGATAAATGCTACTGAATCCTCTCGAGCTTTAAGCTCTCGAATTTGTTTTTTTGTTCCCTTTTCTCTTCCTCTCTTCAGATCTAACGTTGCATTGTTGTTGTTGGGGTTGGTGTCTAGAGGAAAACGATGACGGCTTGGAGGTCAATCTGAACTTTCACTTGCTGAAGCCAATGGAAGATGACAACCAAACAGTAGCGCCACCAAGCCCTCCATAGTAGAATTTGAAGCATTTGGGATTTTTTTTTGGAACATGCATATAATGCTTAAAAGCTAATAATCATTATTGACAAAGTTGAAGAAACAGGAAAGAACTCCGAATTAACCATTTTCGCCAGGTTGACCAAATACAAAAATGACAATATCGACAAAATTGACAAAATTGAAAAAAAATGATTAAATAGACCAATTTCACTAAATTGACGAAACTAACAAACTTGACATACATAATTCATTGATTTGACAAAATTCTCTTAGTTGAAAAAATCATAAAATAGATAAAATTTATAAAATTGACAAAATCGAGAAAATTGTCAGAATTGATCAAATTGACGATGACAAAATGGACAAAATTCACTGAATTGACAAAACTGACAAGATTGATAAAACTGACAAAATTAACAAAATTGAAAAAATTGACAAAATTGACAAAAATAACAAAATTGAAAAAAGAGATGACAAAATCGACCAAATTAATTAAATTGACAAAATTGACAAGATTGATAAAACTGACAAAATCGACAAAATTGAAAAAAATGACTAAATTAACGATGTTGTCGACAAAATTCACTAAATTGACAAAATTGACAAGATTGATAAAACTGACAAAAATCGACAAAATCGACAAAATTGAAAAAAATTGACCAAATTGACGAAATTGACAAACTTAGCTTAATTCATTGATTTGACAAAATTCACTTAACTGAAAAAAAATAATACAAATTGATAATATTTATAAAATTGACAAAATCGAGAAAATTGACAGAATTGACAAAATTGACGATGACAAAATAGACAAATTCACTTAATTGACAAAATTGACAAGATTGATAAAACTGACAAAATTGAAAAAAAAATATACTAAATTAACGATGACAAAATCGACAAAATTCACGAAATTGACAAAATTGACAAGATTGATAAAACTGACAAAAATCGACAAAATTGACAAAATTGACCAAATTGACAAAATTGACCAAATTGTCAAAATTCACAAAGTTGACAAAGACAAAATCGACAAAATTCACTATATTTACAAAATTGACAAAATTGAAAAGATTGACAAAATTGAATGGCGAAATTTACAAAATTGACCCAATTGACCAAATTTACAAGATTGACAAATCGACAAAATTGACAAACTTGACAGAATCGAAGAAAATTGACAAAATTGGCCAAATTGACAATGACAAAATCGACGAAATGCACTTAATTGACAAAATCGGCAAAGCTGTCAAAATTGACAAATTTGGAAAAATGACATAATCGACAATTGATATTGACAATGACAAAATCGACAAATATACTTAATTGACAAAATTGATAAAACTGACAAATTTGACTAGATTGACAAGATGAATTGATAAAACAGAATTGATAAAACTGACAAAATTGATCGAATTGAAAAAATGGACAAAATTGACAAAATTTACATAATTGACAAAATTGAAAAAATCCGCAAAATTTACAAAATTGACAGAATTGACAAGATTGATGAAACTGGCAAAATTGACTTAATTGACAAAATCAATCAAATTGTTTATTGTTTGACATCTGGAAAGTATCTGATCGGATCACAAAAACAAACTCGTGGCCTCCTGATTATCTTTGATTCTTACACAAAATCGAAAAAAAATTACAAAATTGACAAAATCTAGAAAATTGGCAAAATTGACAATGACAAAATCGACAAAATTCACTTCTTGACAAAATTGACAAGATTGACAAAATTGATAAAACTGACAAAATCGACAAATTTCAAATTTATTGTTGCAGTATTTTTAAACAAGTCACAATAAAAAACCTTATCAAATTGAATGCAGACTTGAAAAATTATGTCACTATTGAACATATATACATTTTAGGTGAAATTTATTATTTGAACCTAGATAGGAAGATGACTTTTCAAAACATTGTTAAATTTTCTTTGAATTAGGATTTTCAAGAGATTGAAAAACAATCAGTGCGAAATCTGAAAAATTATTCGACCTGCCTCCAGCTTTCAAAATTAAAACATTGAAAACTCAACCGGTTTTTCTGAAGGACGATAATACCATATTTGACTAAGAGAAATTGCGTTTTGGTTAGGTTCATTTGATAGATAACCATCTATTCTTGATGCCTATTGTTAAGCGGGCCACAGCAGGGCCACAGATTACGCAACATTTGTACAAATGCGTTGAAATTCAATGAAATTTGATAAAATTTTGTCGCTGTCAACACGATTTGTTTGAGTAAAATCGGTCGGGATCGAAATATTTTGTAGGTACAACCCATTCTCCCAGTCGAGGTGAAGTTGGTTTTTTTGCTGTTGCTTTTTTCGTCAGCAATCGTTTGTGTAAGCGTGTAACGTGTTTGTATCGTGTGTGGGCGTGCACATAATTTTGTAATGTCGCATATTATCGAAACTGTAAAGGCTATGTATGAAATACATGGTCCGCTTAAGAACTGGTGAAAATGTACATCATGATTACACATCCGATTTCCTAAATTACTCAAGAATCGAAAACCCAAAATTAAAATTTATAAGGGATTGCACCATGAGGCACAACCCCGAAACCATTTTTTTTTTTTTTTTTTTCTCGAGGGATTTTAAGCATCTGTGGTTTATTCATCCCGACCCGAAACCATATGACTCAGGCCTAAGGACTAGACCCTCACATCGCTTATTTCTATAGTGATGGGTCCCGTCCTTCGCCCAACGATAGATTCTCAAGCACAGATTGCTCTGAGAAGGGGAAAACGACACGGGGGGACGCGGACGATTTACGTACACCACAGGCCGTTCGTGCTCAGGGAGCTTTTTCTAAGCACGAACGACAGGAGAGAATTTCGCCCGTGGAAGCAAATTGAATCCAATAAGATAAATGCTACTGAATCCTATCGAGCTTTAAGCTCTCGGGATAGTTTTTTTGTTCCCTTTTCTCTTCCTCTCTTTAGATCTAACGTTGCGCGATAAACTTTTCGTTCGCATCGAAAAACCTGTGCAATTGTTGCGTTGTTGTTGTTGGGGTTGTTGTCTAGCAAAAATGGAAAATAACAACCAAACAGTAGCGCCACCAAGCCCTCCATAGAAGAGTTTGAAGCGTTTGAGATTTTTTTTTTGGAACATGCATATAAAGCTAAAAAGCTAATAATAATAATTGACAAAGTTTAATAGAAGGAACAGAAAAAACTATCCGAATTAACCATTTTGGCCAGGTTGACCAAATAGAAAAATGACAAAATCGACAAAATTGAAAAAAAATTGACAAAATAGACCAAATTGACGAAATTGACAAACTTGACTGACTAGACATAATTCACTGATTTGACAAAAATGGCAAAATTGACAAGGTTGACAAAATCATGAAAATTGACAAAATTTATAAAATTCACAAAATCAAGAAAATTGGCAAAATTGACGATGACAAAAACGACAAAATTGACAAAATTGACAAAACTGACAAAATTGACAAAATTGACAAAATTGATAGTACTGACAGGATTGACAAAATTGACTAAGACAAAATCGACAAAATTCACTATAACCACAAAATTCATAAATTGACAAGATTAATTAAACTGGCAAAATTGACTCAATTGACCAAATGGACAAAATTGACGAGATTGACAAATTGACAAAAGCGAAGAAAATTGAAAAAAATTGTTAAAATTGGCCAAATTGACAATGATAAAATCGACAAAATTGACAAAACTGACAAAATTGACAAAACTGACAAAAGTGACATATTTGACAAAATTGACAAAATTGAAAAATTTGGCGATTGAAAAAAATGGTTAACTTACAAAATTAAAAATATTGCGATATCAATATTTTCAAAATTATTGATTTTCAAAATTTATTCTACCGATTTACTAAATTTCGGTATCGTATTTTACTCTAGCAACTGAAATTTTATCCAATAGTTTTATCTACATATGTATTTGTTTCCATTACTTGAGAGGTTGGATTATTTGAAATACATGGTCAGGCATCATTTTCAAATTGTATTCTTAATCATTATACCCCTTCCATTTTGAAGTTACCATATGCTATAACTCGAAAAGGAGTAAATTGAGTTAGATTATAATGTCATAGAAACGATATCATACAAGATATTCCAGAATCTTGTCATTCCAAAATCTCCAATTAGTTGCAAATAATGTTATTGATATGAAAATTATGATTATATAAAAATACTTTTATCCTATTAAAAACTTCGAATTATTATTTCCTAAATTCTTTTTGGATTTACTGCGTATGATATTCATTAATCATAATGAATTTTGTGATAATTGACAGGCTGTAAGAAAGGCTACAATCCACTGTCAAGTGTATTAAATCGGGTTTTTGATTTTGTGAATGTCATCGCTAAGAAATTCCCTCGAGAAAATAGGTGGTATGAATAAGAAAATAGCAATTGCTTCTATAGCTTTTATTTAGATCTAACTTTAGAATGGCAAAATTTGAAAGCATTTGCTCAACTAGATATGAAAAAGCAGAGTAGAAGATTTACTTTCAACCAGCTCCGGATTAAACATATGCATGCCATTGGAAGTATTTGGCTCACAAGCTGCTCAAAAATAGTAAAAGCAATTACTAGAGCTTTATTCATATCAGCCAATTTGATATAACATTTGGGATGAATGTCACAACTTGCATCGAGATTAAGATAGTCATGGAAAAAAAATGTTAAGCAAAGCAAATGAAAGTCGGTCGTTGCTTCGACGGCATTCATATTGGCAAATTTTATGGCGATATTTAACATTTTGAATGTCACAGAATCATCATCGTAACATTCATAGGAATCTCAATGAAATGTTATTGAAATGAATGTCGCGACAGTTAAAACAGTTCCTTGCTAGTTTCATTCAGGAGAATTTTGGAAGTGAGACTTTGACCATGTGGGCTGGACAATCGGACCGGTTCCAGAATCCGTTAAATCAAAATGATCAGATTTTGACTAGCGACAATAGAAAAGAAAGCTGTTGATCTGTTCATGATGGAAAAAAATACATGCTTTACACACGCTCCTTTTTTTAAACTCAAAATTAAGTAGTTTTGGTTCAAAACAGCACTTCAGTGGCAGCCCTCAACTTTGAATTCGACTGGGCAATCGCAAAACTAAGTTCAAATAGGCATACTCAATACTAAGTTTGGCAGCCGAACTCAAGTTTATCCTTTTTATTCGAGGGTTGTTTATTTTCAGGGAATTGAAGGTTGGTTAAAATTGTTTGTACCCGTATGTTGCTGTTTTGGTACATTGCATTTCAATTACAGAGCGGCGGAAAGTTTTGAAAAAACTACAAAGAGACCTTCCGGATGTTACTTCTCGCGGGGAGTCAATAACATCCGGATGTTTCCAGACATTCCAAGCCGCTCTCCATATGATGACAATAACGGACAGAATTTTAAGCTGACAACGGCGAACATTCCTTTAAGAAGTTCCTTCATAGTCTTCCGGTAATTGTTGCGGAACGACAAAATTTTGCGACGTGTTCGTTGGTTGCTGTTCCGATTCGAAGTGAATTCGCTAAGTGTTTTCTGTCCATCAAAGAGAGTTCAAGTTTTAGTTCATAAGGTCGAACTCAGTTTTGCTCCGAAGGAAAAAAAGGGATCAATTTTGAGTTCACAGTTTGAACTCCGTTTTTAACCATCGCAAGGAGGAAAACCCGTACTTAACTTTAAGTTCATAGAATCGAAATATGTTTTTAACCTCGATCATACCTAATTTGAAGTTTAAAAAAAGGAGTGTGCATCAGCGGCATTAAACTAGGGAACAATTGGTGCCTATGATTTAAAAACTGTTTTTGAAAGATTTTGGCGTCCTGCTTTCGAATCATTTGCCAGATTTTGTTAATCAGCTCTTGTTCCAGTGATAAAGCGTGATGAAATTTTGAAATTAATAGATCTCTGAAGGCTTGAACGGACATTTTTGTGATTAGGAAATAATTGAGTCCAGAGCACTTATTTCGACTTACAATTTTGAGGTAAAAATTGATATATTATGTTGCTTTGAATTTATCGTATTTTATATGTATTTTTTTGTGATTCAATAATTTTTGGTAAATGGTTTGGTAGATGGTAAAACGACAGTAATCGAACCAAACAAAAACAAAATTCGAAAAATTGTACCGATTTTTGAATTTTAACAAAAACATTATCCTGTTTATTTACTGTGCGAGTATGTCCACGTGGTCATGGCTAACACTTTTATCCCCTCTCCGTGACAAAGCGTGATCATTTGCGAACCTCCACCCTTATTTAAGTTTTCCACGTATGGCCCATTCCTAAAAAAAGGTTCAAGCCCTTTAATTTGACTTTTCACCTGAGTTCCCGAACCTCTTCTCCTATCAATTTTCATCATGTACAGGTCAAGAAATTTTTATTCATGTGTCGCAAGTTAAAATCTGATCCTTTTGATTTTTCGGAATCCCGAACCGGCCAGATTTGTCGTGAATTTCATGACCGTCAATCATAATTTTTTTTTCCATGACAGTCGCGCAATTTAAAATTCAAAAATGTTTTACATTATTGGTGTTATTTTTTGTCAAACTAGGTGTACATAATCAAAATATTGGTTTTTTTTTTAGTGAAATGTTTTAAAGAAAATGTTCGTCCTGTAAGCTGTGTACTTGATTTTTTGCCATAAAAATATCCAAAGACATTAACATCACAACAAAATTGCTTAAATATTTCACATTTTGTTTCTTTTCCCATCCATGCAAAGTACTTCGGAAAAGCGAAAACTAATGGTCGAAGAGTGTTTTTTTTTCGTTCAGCGTTGAAAACGTTGAAAATCTATTGGGAAATTCTTGCTGCCTCTCGTTCAACTTACTCATGTACCTACCCCATACAATCTCACAGCAGCAACAATGAAGGAAAACATTGATTCATCGAACACACAAAACCTCGTTTCCAATTCGCCTCGTAGACCACATGTGAATTTTATCGGTTTTTGCTCTCCGGCCCGCGGTGTTGTACTTGTGCCATTGCCAGCTGATGGTAATTGAGTCCTCGCTCGATGCTGCTGCTGCTGTTTGCTTTTCCCTCATATCTCAATGTTTTTCTTCCGTCTGTTATGGTTTTCTTGCTTTTTTCTGCTTTCTGTCTCACTCTCTCTAGCTCTAACTCTTTTTGTGAGCCATCCATTCGAAATTGCTCATCCGTGCTAGCTAGGTTAGGTTTTGCACTGAATCAACGAAGAGGACGATGGCCACGGTGCTTAGAGAGAGTCAATGGGTTCCACTTTTACATATTCCGTGCCCAGGGCAAATCGGCAAAACTGACTGAATGAACCAGTTTTTTAAAAACGGGGAAACGTTCCTGAGGTCGTCCAAATACGACCATGTGTTCCAGTTTATTCTGTTCAGGAAAAATCCGACCACACAGCTAGAGTTATTTTTTACAGTTTTTATGTTGAACTTTATTTGATACCGTAAATCCAATGGTGAGCCGTTACATAAAATTGATTTTGTTGTGGTTGTTTTATGTTTGCCTTTTTTCCGGATAACAGCAAAGGTCAACTGTTGATTTACGATAGAATTAAAGGTAATGTTAAATGTTTGCAAAGTTAACATTTTGTAAACCATAGATTTTCATGGAACAATAAGCAAAAAGAAAAGAAAAAATAAAATGACAAAAATGACAAAAATGACAAAAATGACAAAAATGACAAAAATGACAAAAATGACAAAAATGACAAAAATGACAAAAATGACAAAAATGACAAAAATGACAAAAATGACAAAAATGACAAAAATGACAAAAATGACAAAAATGACAAAAATGACAAAAATGACAAAAATGACAAAAATGACAAAAATGACAAAAATGACAAAAATGACAAAAATGACAAAAATGACAAAAATGACAAAAATGACAAAAATGACAAAAATGACAAAAATGACAAAAATGACAAAAATGACAAAAATGACAAAAATGACAAAAATGACAAAAATGACAAAAATGACAAAAATGACAAAAATGACAAAAATGACAAAAATGACAAAAATGACAAAAATGACAAAAATGACAAAAATGACAAAAATGACAAAAATGACAAAAATGACAAAAATGACAAAAATGACAAAAATGACAAAAATGACAAAAATGACAAAAATGACAAAAATGACAAAAATGACAAAAATGACAAAAATGACAAAAATAACAAAAATGACAAAAATGACAAAAAGGACAAAAATGACAAAAATGACACAAATTACAAAAATGACAAAAGTGACAGAAGTGACAAAAGTTAAAAATAATTTAAAAATCACAAAAAGACAAAACAAGAATAAAAATTTTTAATTCTTCTTTTTTTCTCATTCATTTTCAAATATGGCGAGACGTTATGCATGTGTTCATAATGCAATGAACAAATTTGCATGCTTCCTCATTTTAACCTCTTTTGAAGCTTCATTACTTCAGCAACCAATAGACCGTCATATGGATAAACTTCTCTTTCCAGCCCTCCTTCTCCTTAAATTCAAACTAGCGTTTTCCGGCCTGGGGCCTGAAAATAGAATCCAATAACACTTTCGTAACCTTTTTGATGGCTTGGCGATGTTGGGCCTCATGCCACACGAATCCATGCTGCTATTATAAAATAAAATTGGAACTTTTTTACTGCCCCCCATCCTGCTCCTACTTCAATCATAAAACCAGCCGGAAGTCCTCAGAGGAGCGCTAGCTGCTTATAATGGATGGAATCGACAACCGAAAAAAGTCATAACGAAACACAGAACGAAAAAATGATGGCGTGTGATCCCGGCACCCGATTACTTATCTATATGGGGGGAAGTACGTACAACTTTGAAGCTAGGAGGGTGTGTTCTTCTTCTCGCCCACCCAATCCTTTACTGGACCATCGCTCCGGAAGAAAAACAAAATAGGATACAATCAACTCACCGGAGAGACCCGGAAGTGGTCCCCCGGGGAGCTTGGAAAACAAATTGGAGCCTCCGTTTTTAAATATGCTGCCACTTGAGGGGCACACTGGGACTGGACCAAAAATTTAGGAACTATGGACCAAATTAAACTGAACTAAATTTTTAATTTAACGTTTCTGGCTACCTAGATTGTTTAAAGCTCATTTTATCAAAAAACAAAAACACTTTAAACGAGTCTTGTTCTTCGCCTTCATCTTCTTCAAACACCATCATGGCCAAAACTTTTACGTATCCAGGAAAAAGAAAACTTGCGTCTTTTTTTATTAAAAAAAGTGGTTTAGATGCAGAAAAAAGGCAGGGATTTAGTTTCCAGCCAAATGCTTCATTGTTTTGAAATTGTCAAACAATTTTTTTGTAGAGAAATGAATCCAACTGTGTAAGTTGAAATTTCAGGGACTAAATAAAATGAAAATGAAAAACCGCCTTGTCTCCCGGTAGGACTTGAACCCACAACTTGCGCCTCTCCTGGGCCCATGTATTAACATTCTACTACAGGAGACAACCTGGCGTATGAAAGTTATACTGGTCGAGTGTCGAAGTCTATCGGAATGAAACGAATTGTTCATCCAGGTGGTCATCTGCAATTTCGTGGTCTTTTTCTATTCCTATCATTACATCTTACGGTAGTTGGACTCAAATTTGGACATTTTAAGCACGCCTAAATCGCATTGCCTTCTTATATACTGCAATTATCAAACAATCTTATAGAAATAACATTTTAAAAATTGCAGTCTGTTACTCGGGGAAAATAGTCGAACATGAATTTAAGAGATTAACAAATACATATAAATGAATTTCCCTCTGTCTGTTCCCTATAGACTCGGAAACTTTTTTTTTTATTATTTTTTTTTAGACTCGGAAACTACTGATCTGATTTACTTGAAACTAGGCAGATGGATGCTTTCGAGGCCAAGGTTGGGTTAGGTATGGTTCCAGACCCCTCGTTCTCACTGGAAGGGGTCAAGGGGTGTCTCGAAGAATAGAAAAATGTTTGCTTGATCAATTCTCGAGCTACTGATCAAGCAAATGGAACTTAATTTGGCATGGGAGGGTATTTGGGTACGAGGATTGTTTCTATGAGTATAAGTTGCTACTGCCTCCTTCCAGTGTGGTGATAGGAAGAAGAGAGGGGAGGCTTTTTTACAATTTTTCACATAACTCGAAAACTCATCGATAAAATGAACCAAATTTGACATGGGATGGCACTTGACAACAAAAGAAACTGGTTTTTAGCTTATTTGAGATTCCTTTTTCCTTGAATTGAGGATAAACTTAGGGAAGACGGGAGCTCCTATACAATTGTTCTGCATAAATCAAGAATTTATCTAACAAATGAAACCCAATATGATATAGTATAATTCATTTGGGTCCTAGAAATGGTTCTATGAATATTTGAAGCATCACCATTCCCGATACAATTTTGTTGGTTTGTTATTTAGCAAATAGGATCAATTTTGACATCGGAAACTATTTGGGATGGTACGAGATATGTTTCTATGAATGTTACAGACCCTTCTGTCTTTCAGTGTGAAGCGGGGAGGGATGGGAGAGAGTTCAATATAAATGTTGCTGTATTTAATAAAAACTTATGAAACTTATCAAATTATTTTTAACTTAGAAAAATGGGATTCCAACCTCGTTCCAGCGTTTGCTGATAGAAAGAGGAAAAGGGAGGCTTCCATCGAAGTTTTTTGGCATAACTCGAGTACTAATCAAATAATAGGGACCAAATTATATAAGAGAAGTTGTTTGCGTGCTAATAATTCTACTCTCGAAAATTTATCAGACAAACGAAGTGAAATGTGACATTAATTAGGTACTAAAAATGTTTCTGTTGTAGTTTATGAGCCCTTCTCACGTTGAAAGGGAGAAAGGGTGAGAAATCCATGACAGTAAAACATCCATTTTGGCATAATTGAAGAATTAATGAAGCTTATGCAAACAAAGGAATAATTGCAGTTCTCTGAAAACTATTTAAACGATAAAATTTCAGAAAATGAGATTCAACCATCAATGAAAATTTCAATTTTATTTATTCATGTAACATAAGACTAGTATTTTAAATCATTACAATTTGAGTAACAATTCTGATTTAGTTTTTGAGGTGTTTGATTGAGATAAAAAAAATTAACATTAATTATACTAAGTTGGATGAGTTGCCTTCAATTAATTCCACTGTTAAGTCTAGCCAGAATATCTTTCTTGAACAAAAATTAAGATTTCACAAGTTTACTTTCAATAGTCAAACGGTTCGAATTAGCAAGGCTTTTAACCATGAACGGTGCACCGGAATAACGAAGCTTGATGTTCGTTCACTGCGTAAAGAAACTAATTAAGAGTAAAAGAAGTTGGGCTTGTTGGAAAAAATCAATCTGTGATAAACTAAGAAAGAAAGGAATTTTTTAAAATTTACTAAGGAGCCTCCAAGTAAAAGAAAATGGTATTGGGACACATTAGAATAACGATTAAGATTAAAAACGGATCTAGCACATGCATTCAAAGCTACTCGCATTCTAGAAAGTGATTCTGAACTGACATTATAATGAATGAAACCACAATACATTAAGTGAGGGAATAAGAAGATCTTGAACATATCAAGACCAGAGATGCCATTCTCTACCGAGAAAAACGGAGAACGGAGAAAAACACACCCCCGTGCCATAGTTGCAAATCACCCGGGTGAGATTTTTCGATCCTCTCCACACATTATTCGCACCCCGGTTTCGAAAGCCACACACATCTAATTTCAATAGCTCCTGCGTGCGACGATTTGTCACTGTAGAGCACCCCGGTGAAAACACAGAATCGACGAGTTGAAGCCACCGAAAAGCAAAGACAAAAACAAACACGACGGTGTGCATAAGAATAGCATCAACAAACGATGAATGTTTCGGGCGAGTGTTTCAGCTTCGTATGTGTTGGTAAACGCAACAAGCCAAGCCAGCTACCGTCGCTGTCGCTCTCCGTGGTGAAAACATTTTTTCACTGTAGTGTGCGTTAGCTCTGTCGTGTTGATTTACAGATTTTCTACAGAGGTTCGGCTAAAAATCTCTGCGGTGCGTTTCAGAGAATCTCTACCGAGAATCGAAAACCGAGCACGTCGGTGATTCTCGTTAGAGAAATTGCAAGCCTGATCAAGATGACGAGTTGTTAAATTTCACTGCTTCAGTGTGAAATACTATTTTTTGACAAAATTGTGTTCCATTATCAAACCTTTTCGAAAACCATGTCAATTCTAAGATAAACATCTATAGGGCTGAGACATACAGCACAAATATAATTGATCATCGTCAGCAGAAAAATGAATCGAACAGTATTCAAATATTAATGGTAGATCATTAATGAACAAGGAGAATAGAACTGGGCCCAAATCTGAACCCTGAGAAACTCCCGAAACTATTGGTTTAAATCCTGAACAACTGCTATCTTATAACACAGATTGGCTCCTACCTGAAAAATAGGAATATATCAAGTCAATTGTAGATTTAGAAAATCAAAATTTCTCACTCAATTTAACACAGACCCTTTAGCGAGAAACTCGGTCGAATGCTTTCGAAAAATTAATGAAAACTAGAACAGCAATTATTTTTTTATCAAGGGCTTAAGCTTTTTCATTATCATGTCATTCACTGTTCTGGATAGTTTGTAGAAACAATTCATTATCAAAACGAACATAGTTTCTGACCCTGTTGTTGAATCTGTTCGAGAAAAATTTAAAGAAGAAAAAATCAAATCGTGAGTAGTTTTTGAAGTGAAATTCGAAACTTCAGTTGAATTCTCATTCTGAAGAGGTAACTTCTGAATTATGCTTAAAATTAATTTAACTAATATGACGCTGAGCTGAAATTTATTGGAGGAATATTGCAACTTAATTCTTGGAAAAAAATTCTACTTTTTATTAAACAAAGAAATATTTAGTGCTGCCAAAGGTCTTGAAACTCTTCATCTCATTACTTAATTTGATGTCTATTGTAAGACACTTTAATGTAACAATTGTTTCAGATAAAACATTTTGGTTTTTATGGATCGGCCGTAAAGTACAAATGCTAATCGGGAAGGAAGCCTAGGTACAGAGATTCCACTTCTACGCTTTACCTCAAGTTCGAATATCTGTCCAAAACTTTTCATCTACCAGTCTCTTACAGATCCGTCATCAATTTTCTTCAATACTTTTCAAACAAAACAGCAAATTTTCAAGAAAATTGAGGCGCTTGAAAATTTTTCATCAGTATAAAAATGGAAAAAGTTATTTTAATCCGTCAAAACTTTGTTAAATCATTTTTTCGAAACTGTTTCACAAAGAAAAATATCAATTGATAGAGATTTTGATTCGCCTTATTGTTTTGGCCTGAATTATTATTTTCATAAATTTTGAAAATTTCGTTTCAACATAAGTCCAAAGAATCATGATTCGGAACATTATATTCATCAAAATAAAATTTGACACCTGTTTCCATGAATATACAAAATCATAAAAATCAATGCATAATCGCTGATATAACTTCGCCTGGGTAGGAGAAAATTACTGATCGCCCAGAGCTCCTAGCGTCAACTAGCTCATCATTTCCGAAGCTTCGTTTCCCGATCATGTTATGATACCAATAACTAAATTTCGATTCTTTCGTAAATAATTTAATTTTTGGTTGATAATTCGTATAAATTTTTCATGAAGAGTTATAAAGCTCAGTAAGTTTAAACTTTAGTTTCAATGTATCGGACCAATTCCATTCTTATTGAAGAAGAATGTTTTCGACTTTATTAATAAAGATTATCACGGTGATTTATGTTTCATAATTAATTTTTGTGGCTTCATCGGTGAATTTTTATGTTCCTTCAGTGAGAACATTTCAAGATTTTGGAAATTATAGATGCAAAGAAGAAGATATGTGTTGAAATTGAGTGGGTAGAAATTTTTAAGAGGCATTTCATCATATATTTATCTTTTTTTCAGCACGGATCAACTGTTTTGAATTTTTTTTCAAATTTTGAAAATCCATCTATAATTTTTAAAATCTTGAAATGTTCTCACTAAGAGAACATTAAAATTCACCTGTAAAGCCGTAAAAGTTAATTATCAAAGTGATTTGAACTTTTGAAAATTTGGAAATGATATGTACATCAAGAAAAAAAATTAAAATAAAATACGATTTTTTATTTTTTCATTCATAAATTGTTGCAAATTTTTTATTTTTTGAAACGAAGGGTTAACAATCAGAATTTTGGAATAATTTTTTTCTTTAAAATTTTAATTGGTTTTTCAAAAATCGTTTATTTGAACGAGGAAAAAGAATCAGAAATCAGTACAACCTACTGTTTCAAGTAATTCGGGCGTAAACACACGAAGAAAAAATGAAAACATTCTGGTGTTCGAGATCCGAATATGAAAAAAAAAATTAAATTCAATGCAGGAGTGAAAAGTCTAATTTTTCGATTTCAAGTAACTTTTTATCGTTATTCGTATTCAGAGTTGCTATTCTTGAATTCAAAAGTTACTTAAAATACTTTAATAAAGCCGGTTTTGAAAATTTTTGGATACAAGTTTAGCTTTTTATCAGAGTTGTGGAGTAGTGTTTACGAGAAAAAAAACCGGAATTTCAAGGCTGTGCTTTCACCTTAAACTTCATATCAAATATTATTTTTGTTAAAGATACCTAGTGCTTTGAATTTTAAATAATGATGAAAGAGTTATATATGAAAATTTCAATCGCCATGCCATTAATAATGTACTTTTAAAATAATTAAACAATTTGTTATATTACTTGTGAAACTTTCATCATAATTTGCCAAAAACTGCTCATATTCTTACAGCAATAAAAAGATTCAATTGTTGCAAAGTTTGCAAGATCATTTATTTTCCATTGAAATTTCCACAATTGAAATTTCAAATTATTCTGAAGTTTAAAAATAAGCAGACAATTTCAAATAAGCTTTAATGATAAGATTCCTTAAACAGTTCTTGTGATTTTTTGCCTGTTTTAAACTGTTTTAAATATTTCGAAATTTGCGAAAATAATGGTTTTTTTTGTTTTCACCGTTGACTTTTTCTCATGAAAATTTTGCAGATACAATGAGAAATAAAAATAAAATTGGTATCTCACTTGTATTTGTTGATTTTCGATTTTTTGAATCGATTGTTTAGCATGATGAAAATTGATTTATTTTTGATTCAATATTTTGATCTTTTGGTTTCTTTTTTCTCGCTGAGCCGAGATATATGCATAGATTCAATTTTGAATTAAGATTTAATGTCAAGAAGTGCCATCTAGTAAAAACTTGTCAGATTGATCGGATTTTATCTGGGCTTGTCTAAATATTTAAAACAAAATTTAGGAAAGGTCCAATGTGGGCAGATTGTCCCAGTTTTGTTGAAAAAAGCCGTTTTTTCCAAATTTATTCACTGTTTAAACATAACCAAACAAAAAACTTAAATTGAGCTTTTATATATTTTTTTTAAATGTTCGAGTCCAAGTTTATCAAAATACAAATAAAGTATTTTTGGAAGCCTTAAGTACGACTCGAAATCAGCTGAAGTTAAATGTTTCAAGAGCTGCTGTTTAATCATTATGTAATGGGTTAAGCTCAAATTTGCCCAGACTTTGAGTTCAGAATTTTGAGATCACTATTGCCTGGATTTACCCGGCTAGGATATTCACGGAGAAAAATTTGGCACTCTTAATCGAGTCAATATTGGTACTTAGGTAAATTAGATTTATTTAGTGGATTTTTAGTTTGCAGATTTCGATACAATAAGTTTGAGTACATTGGATCGTCTCTTGTTAAAAATGAAAAAAGATCGATCTGTCAAAGATCGATCCTCCAGCTCCGATTTTCCAGAGGATCGATCCTATGACCGTTCATGTGAATCGATCCAACAGATCGACTATTTCAGGAACATTGAAAAACCCTAATCTCACTTGCATGAAGAATCTTTCATGTGTCAAAGCTAATATCTATAAGTATCTTTAAAAAAAAAACAAGCAAAACGCATACAAATTTAGTTCCCTTCGTTTAAGAGCAACGTCCTTTTTACCTTTAAGTAAGGCCGAAACGAATATGAAATTCTTTTTTTGCCCCTTTCCCCCCTTCTGCTAAATTTTTTAATAATCCCGAAGAGGGGAGGGGGATTAAGATTTAATTTTTTTGCATTTACCTTTTGCGTTTGAGATTTTTAAACCTTCAATTCCAAGTAACTAAATCCTTCGATTTTGTGCAATGTAGATTGTATGCTAGTTTGTTGCATACAAGCTTTTGTTCAAGTTGTTCCATTTTTTTTGCAAATTTGAATTATTGTTTAATATAATCCCCTCCCCCACCCCTCTTTTGATGTTTCAAATGTAGAATTTATCAGACCATGAATGATTCCTATTAGGCCACATCAAATTTGATTCTAATTTTTTCACATGTAGAATCAAATTTGTTGTGGCCTAAAAGGAATTATTCATGGTCTAAAAAATACTTCATTTACATTAAGCATCTCTCAAATCAATCCAGTAGAAGCGAAAAATGCTTTTTTTTTCTTTTTTAAGAAACTTAATTTGACTTTGTAGAACAAAATTTGAATTTATTTTTAACTTTTTTTTCAATTGCAACGAACCATCATTATTCGACTCCGTTTTTTTAAAGTACTTTATTTGAAACGGCATCATTCGACTTCTTAATTCAGTTTTTTTTTGTAAAATTCAATAATTTCATAGGCTAGGGCTTTAGGACTGGCAAACTATTTGTTGGCAGCTGCTTAATTCATGATAATTATTTTCAATGGTTCAAATTTTCAAAACTAATCGTTTCGTAGAAACGTTTTATTGATGAAAATCGTGAATTCATAATGGTAATTTTGTATTTCTTAAAAATCATAGCGGCAAATATTATAAAAAAGTTTGAATTTTGCTTAAATTATGAATGTAGGAACAAATTGGGTCAGAGGTTGTTGACACTCTTTGAATAAAAGATACAAGCTGTATCCAAATCAGAAAACCTTACAGTTCATCCAATGTTCCCTGGAAAATACCAAAATA